>NC_048224.1:129355407-129385735 GCF_002007445.2 Ailuropoda melanoleuca | reverse complement strand
AGGTGGCTACCGCTTCCCGGCGCCCTGACACGGCGGCTCCCTCCCCCTTCTGTTTAGCTTCCGATATCTGTGCGCGGTTTCACGGCTCCCCGCTTCGTACCTCGATACTCAGCGCTGGAGATGTTCATTTGTAGAGATCCAGATGTATCTTCCTGCGTCTCAGGCTGATTCCGTGGATATTCCTGCTGGTCTGGTACCTATAGCTCAACTCAGGGGACCGGCTGAAAAAGGGGTCCCCTACTCCTCCGCCATCTTAACCTCCTCTCCTATTTTTCTTTTTCTTAATCTAATAAATAACCATTCCTTCAAAATAATAACAGCAACAACATATTTGTTTGATTATGTATGCTTATGTATATATCATACATGTATATGCTTATATATGCATCATATATATACAAATATAAGTGAAATGAATGACAGCAATGATACAAGGAATGGTAGGGAGAAATTATGGTTATTTTGCTATCATAAGGTACCCACACTGCCTGTGAAGTGATCTAGTGTTATCAGAATGTGGACTTGGATTAGTTGTAGGTGTATATTGCAATATCTAGAGCAACCACTAAAAAATGTTTTTAAAAAGGAAATATAACTGATATGCTACAAAAAGAGAGAAAATGGAATCATACAAAATGCTCAATTAAAACCATAAAAATTCAGGGCACCTGGGTGGCTCAGTTAAGCATCTGCCTTTGGCTCAGTTCATGATCCCAGGGTCCTGGGATTGAGCCCCATGGGAAGCAGGGAGCCTGCTTCTCCCTCTCCCTCTGCTCTCCCCCCACTCCTGTTCTCTCTCTCTCTTTCAAATAAACAAATAAAATCTTTTTTAAAAAACTGTAAGAGTTAGAAAAAGAGTGGAAAGCAAAAATAGGAACAAAGAAGATGAGCAACAAATAGAAAACAGTCACAAATATGGTAGATAGTAATCCCACCATATCAGTAATCACTGAACATTAATAATCTCAATGCACCAATTAAAAGACAAAGATCGTCAGAATGGATCGAAAAACAAGACCCAAATATGTGTTGTCTACAAGAAACCCACTTTAACTGTAAAGACACATATAGATTAAAGGTAACTGAATAGAGAAAAATACGCTGCACTAATACTAATAAAAAGAAAGCAGAAGTAGCTATATTAATTTCAAATAGTGCAACCTTTAAAACAAGGAAATTTATCAAAGATAAAAAGAACACTATATAATAATAAAGGAGTCAATTCTCCAAGAAGACATAACAATCCTTATAGTATATGCACCTAATAACAGAGCATCAAACTATGTGAAGCAAAAACTGATAGAAATGCAAAGAGAAATACATGAGTTCACCATCATAGTTGGAGACTTCAACATTCATTTGTCAGAAATTGACAGGACCAGCAGGCAGAAAATAAGTAAGGACATAACTGAACTCAAAAATACCATCAATCAAATGGATACAATTAACATCTATAGACTACTTCATCCAACAACAGCAGATTACACATTCTTCTCAGGTTCACATGGAACATTAACCAAGATAGCCCATATTCTGGACCATAAAACACATCCTAACAAATTTAAAAGAACAGAAATCATACAATATCTGCTGTTACCAAAAGGAATTAAACTAGAAATCAGTAACAGAAAGATAACTGGAGAATCCTAAAATATGTGAAGATTAAACAAAACACTTTTTTATATTTTTTATTTAAATTCAATTTAGTTATCATATAGCATATTATTAGTTTCAGGGGTAGAATTTAGTGATTCATCAGTTGCATATAACACCCACTGCTCATTACCTCAAGTGCTCTCCTTACTGACCATCACCAATTACCCATCTCCCACCAACCTCCCCTCCAGAAGCCCTCAGTTTGTTTCCTATAGTTAAGTCTCTTACGGTTTGCCTCCCTCTCTGTTTTCGTCTTATTTTATTTTTCCTTCCCTTCCCTTATGCACATCTATTCTGTTTCTTAAATTCTACATATGAGTGAAATTATATGGTATTTGTCTTTCTCTGACTTATTTCAGAGCTTATCTTAATACCCCCTAGTTCCATCCATGTCATTGCAAATGGTAAGATTTCATTCTTTTTGATGGCTGAGTAATATTTTGTCGTATATATACCACCTCTCCTTTATCCATTCATCTGTTGATGGACATCTGGGCTCTTCCCATACTTTGGTTATTGTGGACATTGCTGCTATAAACATTGGGGTGAGTGTGCCCCTTTGAATCACTATTTTTGTATCTTTTGGATAAATACCTAGTAGTACGATTTCTGGGTCAAAGGGTAGTTCTATTTTTAACTTTTGGGGAACCTCCATACTGTTTTCCATAGTGGCTGCACCAGCTGGCATTCCCACCAACAGTATAAGAGGGTTGCCCTTTCTCAACATTCTCACCAACTTCTGTTGTTTCCTGAGTTGTTGAGTTTAGCCATTCTGATTGCTGTGAGGTGGAATATCAGTGTGGTTTTGATTTGTATTTCCCTAATGCCAAATGATGTTGAGCATTTTTTCATGTGTCTGTTAGCCATTTGTATGTCTTTTTTGGAGAAATGTCTGTTCATGCCTTCTGCCCATTTCTTGACCGGATTTTTTGTTTTTGGGGTGTTGAGTTTGATAACTTCTTTAGAGATTTTGGATACTAACCCTGTATCTTATATGTCATTTGTGAATAACTTCTCCCATTACATAGGTTGACTTTTAGTTTTTTTGACTATTTCCTTTGCTGTGCAAAAGATTTTTACCCTGATGAAGTCCCAGTGGTTCATTTTTGCTTTTGTTTCCCTTGACTTTGGAGACATGTCTAGCAAGAAGCTGCTACCACTGAGGTCAAAGAGGTCACTGCCTGCATTCTCCTCTAGGATTTTGGTGGATTCTTGTCTCACATATAGGTCTTTCATCCATTTTGAGTTTATTTTTGTGTATGGTGTTAGAAAGTGGTCCAGTTTCATTCTTCCACATGTGGCTTTTTTCCCAATACTGTTTGTTGAACAGACTTTTTTTCATTGGATATTCTTTCCTGCTTTGTTGAAGACTAGTTGATCATAGAGTTGAGGGTCCATTTTTGGGTGCTCTATTCCGTTCCATTCATCTATACCATACTATACTGTCTTGATGATTACAGCTTTGTAATATAGCTTGAAATCCAGAATTATGATGCCACCACCTTTGGTCTTCTTTTTCAACATTACTTTAGCTATTCGGGGTCTTTTCTGGTTTCATACAAATTTTAGGATTGTTTGTTCCAGCTCTGTGAAAAATGCTGATGACGTTTTGATAAGGATTGCACTGAATCCATAGATTGCTTTGGGTAGCATAGACATTTTAATAATATTTTTTCTTCCAATCCATGAGCATGGAATGTTTTTCCATTTCTTTGTGTCTTTCTCAATTTCATTCACAAGTGTTCTAAGTTTTCAGAGTACAGATCTTTTACCTCTTTAGTTAGGTTTATTCCTAGGCATCTTATGGTTTTGGTGCAATTGTAAGTGGGAGTGATTCCTTGATTTCTCTTTCTGTTGCTTCATTGTTAGTGTATAGAAATGCAACAGACTTCTGGGTGTTGATTTTATAACCTGCAACTTTGCTCAATTCCTGTATCAGTTCTAGCAATTTATTGGTGGAGTCTTTTGGGTTTTCTACGTAGAGTATCATGTCATCTGTGAAGAGTGAAAGTTTGACTTCTTCGCCAATTTGGATCTCTTCTTGTTGTCTGATTACTTAGGCTAAACAACACACTTTTAAATAACACATGAGTCAAAGAAGAAATCTCAAGAAAAAAATTAAAATATTTTAAACTAAATCAGGGCGCCTGGGTGGCTCAGTCGTTAAGCGTCTGCCTTCGGCTCAGGGCATGATTCCGGAGTCCTGGGATCGAGCCCTGCATCGGACTCCTCCACTGGGAGCCTGCTTCTTCCTTTCCCACTCCCCTGCTTGTATTCCCTCTTTCACTGGCTATCTCTCTCCGTCAAATAAATAAATAAAATGTTAAAAAACAAAAACGAAAACAAAAAAGTATTTTAAACTAAATGAAGATGGAAACACAATTTATCAAAATGTATGTGATGGAATGAAAATAGTGCTTAAAGAAAATTTTGTAGCATTAGTTGCATATATTAGAAAGAAGAAGAAAAATCTAAAATCAATAATCTAATTTTCCACCTTAGGAAACAAGAAAAAGAGAGAAAAATAAGTCCAAACTAAGTAAAAGAACATAAATAATAAAAATGAGAGTTGAAATCAATGAAATTGAAAATAAGAAATAGAAAAAATGGGGGCGCCTGGGTGGCATAGTGGTTAAGCGTCTGCCTTCGGCTCAGGGCATGATCCCCGCGTTATGGGATCAAGCCCCACATCAGGCTCCTCCGCTGGAAGCCTGCTTCTTCCTCTCCCACTCCCCCTGCTTGTGTTCCCTCTCTTGCTGGCTGTCTCTCTGTCGAATAAATAAATAAAATCTTTAAAAAAAAAAAGAAATAGAAAAAATGGTTAACCCCCAAAGCTGTTCCTTTTAAAAGATCAATAAAATTGATAAGCCTGAAGCCAGACTAACCAAGAACTAAAGAAAGAGAACACAAAGTACTAATATCAGAAATGAAAGAGGAGACATCACTACAGATCCCATGAAAATTAAAAGGATAATAAAAGAACACTATGAACAACTTTATGCCCCAAAATTTGATAACCTAGATGAAATGGACCAATTCCTTGAAACAAACAATCTGCCAAAATCCACACAAGAAGAAAAGATCATCTGAATATATCCATATCTATTTAAGAAATTGAATTGATAATTTTTTTTAAAGATTTCATTTATTTATTTGACAGAGATAGAGATAGCCAGTGAGAGAGGGAACACAAGCAGGGGGAGTGGGAGAGGAAGAAGCAGGCTCATAGTGGAGGAGCCTGATGTGGGGCTCAATCCCATAACGCCAGGATCACGCCCTGAGCTGAAGGCAGATGCTTAACTGCTGTGCCACCCAGGCGCCCCTGAATTGATAATTAATAACCTTCCAAAACAGAAAGCACCAGGCCCAGACAGGTTCACTGGTGAATTCTACCAGAAATTTCAGGAAGAAATTATACCAGCTCTCTATAATGCCTTTCAGAGGATAGAAGCAGAGGGAATAATTCCTAACTAATTTTATACAGCCACCATTACCTCAATATCAAAACCAGGTAAAGATAATACAAGAAAACTACTGACCAGTATCTTTCATGAACATTGATGCAAAAATCCTCAACAAACATTAGCATAATGAGTCAAAAAATATATAAAGAATTATACACCATGACCAGGTAGGATTTATCCCAGGCATGTAAGGATGTTTCAACATTCAGAAATCAATTAATATAATCCATCACATCAACAGAAAAAATAAAAACCACATGATCAAATAAGTGGATGCAAAAAAGCATTTGATAAAATCCAACACCTATTCATGACTTAAAGAATTCTCAGTAAACTAGAAATACAACGGAACTTCCTCAACTTGATAAAGAATATCTACCAAAATTCTCTCATCTATGGAACATAAGAACTAGGAAGATCGGTAGGAGAAGAAAGGGATAAAGAAAGGGGGGGTAGTCAGAAGGGGGAATGCAACATGAGAGGCTATGGACTCTGAGAAACAAACTGAGGGCTTCAGAGGGGAGGGGGGTAGGGGAATGGGATAGGCTGGTGATGGCTAGTAAGGAGGGCACGTATTGCATGGTGCACTGGGTGTTATATGCAACAATGAATCATCGAACTTTACATCAAAAACCAGGGATGTACTGTATGGTTACTAACATAATATAATAAAAAAAACATTAAAAAAAAGAATATCTACCAAAAATTTAAAAAACAGACAGATAACATCATACTTCATGGTGAGAAACTAGAAGCTTTCCCAGTAAGATCAAGAACAAGACAAGGATGTTTCTTCTAATCACCTCTTTTCACCATCATATTGGAAGTCCTAGATAATGCAGTAAGACAAGAAAAAAAAATCAGACTGGGAAGGAAGAAATAAAACTGTCTTCTCAGATGACATGATCATCTATATAGGAAATCTGAAAGAAATGACAAAAAATCCTCTTGGAACTAATAAGCAATTATAGCAAGGTTTTGTGATACAAGATTAATATAAATAAAATCAATCACTTCCCTATTTATTAGCAATGAACAAGAATTAAAAATTAAATACATAATACCATTTACATTAGCACCCCAAAAATGAAATACTTAGGTATAAATTAAACAAAATATCAAAAAATATAAATCAAACAAACTGATTTATAAAGTTTATAGGAGAGGCAAAAGACCCAGAATAGCTAACACAATATTAAAGGAGAAGAACAAAGTTAGAGAATTGACACTACCCAACTTCAAGATTTAATATAAAGCTATAGTAAACAAGACAGTGCAGTATCGAGGAAGGAAAAGACAAACAGATCAAGGGAACCAAACAGAGACCCCAGAAGAGACCACATAAATATAATCAATTGACCTTGACAAAAGAGAAAAGTCAATACAATGTAACAAAATAGTCTTATCAGCAAATGAGGCTGAAATAACTGGACATCCACATGCAGAAAACTGAATCTAGGCACAGACCTTACACATTCACAAAAGATGAACTCCAAATAGATTATATATCTAAATGTAAAATGCAAAACTATAAAAATCTTAGAAGATAATTTAGCAGAAACCCTAGATGAACTTCAGCACAGTGATGACTTTTTAGGTACAACACCAAGGGCATGATCCATAAAAGAAATAGTTGATAAGCTGGATTCATTAAAATTTAAAACATTTGCTTTGTGATAGACAATGTCAAGAAATAAGAAGATAAGGCAAAAATCAGAGAAAATATTTATAAAAGACACATCTGATAAAGGATTGTTATCCAAAATATACAAAGAATTCAAACTCACCAGTAAAAAAACAAACCACATATGGAATATTTTCCAGGATAGATCACATGTTAGGCCACAAAACAAGTCTCAATAAGTTGTGTTTTGTTTTGTTTTTTTTAATTTAACAACTTTTTTTTGAGTTTTTTAAATTTTTGAATTATGTTCAGTTAGCCAGCATATAGTACATCATTAGTTTTTGATGTAGTGTTCAAGGATTCATTAGTTGTGTATAACATCCAGTGCTCATCACAACACATGCCCTCCTTAATACCCATCACCCAGTTACCCATCCCCCCCAAATCCCCCCCTCACCAATAACACCGTAACCTCACCAATATCCCTGATGAACACGGATGCCAAAATACTCACCAAGATCCTAGCCAATAGGATCCAACAGTACATTAAAAGGATTATTCACCACAACCAGGTGGAATTTATTCTTGGGATGCAAGGGTGGTTCAATAAATTGTTAAGATTGAAATCATATCAAGCATCTTTTCCAACCACAATGGTATGAAACTAGAAATCAATTACAAGAAAAGAAAACTGGAAAAAACACAAACACGTGGAGGCTAAACAACATGCTAATAAAAAACCAATGAGTCAATAAAGAAATCAAACAGGAAATCAAAATATACCTTGAGACATATGAAAATGGAAACACGATGGTTCAAAATCTGAGATGCACCAAAAGAGGGAAGTGTATAGTGATATAGGCCAAACTCAATTAAAATGAAAAATCTCCAATAAATAATCTAAACTTACACTAAGTGAAACAAGAAAAAGAACAAACAAAGCCCCAAGTTAGTAGAAGGAAAGAAATAAAGATTGGAGTGGAAATAAATGAAATAAAGACTACCAAAAAATAGAAAAGATCAATGAAACTAAAAGGTGGTTCTTTGAAATAAAGATAAACAAAACTTTTGTCTTCATCCATACTGCTGAAGAAAAAGAGAGAGAGTATTCAAATAAACAAAATCAGAAAAAAAGAGGAGAAACTAAAACCATGACCACAGAAATATAGAGGATTATAAGAGTTGGCTATAAAAATTTATGTCAACAATTGGACAACCTAGAAGAAATGAATAAATTTCTAGAAACATACTGCTAGAAGGTGGAAGAGAGAAAAGTATACTCCAAACTGAGAAGGCACTTTGAAACTGAAAAACAACCCAAGCCACTCGAAACCACTACACAGTTTCACTCAGGTTAAATTACTGACGGGGGGATCAGGCAGGCAATGATCCAGGCATCTACAAAGGTACCTCAACTCCATTCTCTGCCATGTCCAGAGTTCTACCTATATCTTTTATAGAGTGAGTGGCAATGTGGTGAGGTCAAAGGGTAGTTATCTAAAGTGGCACCATCTGTACACCAGAGAATCCCTACCAGTTAGCTAAAATGAGGCCTTCTGTGCACTTGTCATCTCTACTAGTTATTTAAAGTGAGTCCTTCTGTGCACTGGTCTTCTATACTAATTCCTTAAAAAGGGGTGTTCTGTGACCAGTCATCTCTACTAGTTACCTAAAATGGCCACTTTAGGGAAGATCAGAACAAGCCGTCCTGCATTCTGATTAGGGCATACATTAACCTCCAACAGGCGTAGAACACACAGCCCCAAGGGAGGTCATTGCACAGGCACAAACAAGATGGAAGGCTGAAGATGGAGTACAGTATTGTCAGCACTCCTACACATACAATCTTCCAAAACTGAATCAAGAAGAAAAAAAAATCTGAATAGAACAATTAATAGTAATAAAATTGAGTTAGTAATCAAAAAACTCTCTTCAAACAAAAGTGCAGGACCAGATGGCTTCACTGGTGAATTCTACCAAACATTTAAAGAGTTAATACATATCCTTCTCAAACTATTCCAAAAAATATAACAGGAAGGAATGCTTCCAAATTCATTTTATAAGGTGAGCATTACCCTACCAAAACCAGACAAAGACAGGACAAAAAAAGACCAATCTCCCTGATGAATATAGATGCAAAAATCCTCAACAAAATATTAGTGAACCAACAACACATTAAAAAGATCATTCACCATGATCAAGTTGGATTTATTTCAGGGATGCGAGAATATGCAGTTTAGTATCCACAAATAAATCAACATGACACACCATGTTAACAAAATGAAGAAAAAAATCATATGCTCATCTCAATAGATGCAGAAAAAGCATGTGACAAAATTTAACATCCATTCACGACAAAAACTCTTAACAAAGTGGGTTTGGAGAAAATATACATCAACATACTAAAAGCCATATATGACAAACCCACAACTAACATCGTACTCAATGGTGAAAAGCTAAAAGCTTTTTCTCTAAGATCAAGAATAAAACAAGGATGTCCACTCTCACCACTTTTATTCAATGTAGTACTAGATGTCCTAGGCACAACAATCAGACAATAAAAACAAAGACATCTAAATTGGTAAGGAAGAAGTAAAACTGTCACTATTTGTAGATGATACGATACTATATATAGAAAACCCTAAAAAAAGTTTAGAATAAATGAATTCAGTAAAGTAGCAGGATACAAAATAAACTCTATACACTAATGATAAACAAGTAGAAAAAGAAATCAATGAAAGAGGGCCCTGGGTGGCTCAGTCAGTTAAGCATCTGCCTTCGGCTCAGGTCATGATTCCAGGGTCCTGGGCTTGAGCCCCACATTAGGTTCCCCGCTCAGCAGGTAGCTTACTTCTCCTTCTGCCCCTCTCCCTGCTTGTCCTCTATCTCTCTTTTTCACATGCTTTCTCTTGCTCTCAAATAAATAAATAAATAAATAAATAAATAAATAAATAAATAAAATCTGTTAAAAAAATTAATGAAATGATCCCATCTGCAATTACATCCACAAAAAAAAAAAAAAACCCACCTTGGAGTACATTTAACTAAGGAGGTGAAAGGCGTATACTCTGAAAACTATAAGACATTGGTAAAAGAAATTGAAGATGAAATAAATGAATGGAAAGATATCCATCCTCATGGATTGGAATAATTAATATTGTTAAGATGTCCATACTACCCAAAGTAATCTACAGATTCAAAGCAATCTCTAACAATCAATAGTATTTTTCACAGTTAACTAGAACAAATAATTCTAAAATTTGTATGAAATCAAAAAAGACCCCAAATAGCCAAAGTAATCTTGATAAAGAAGTACCAAGCTGGAAGTATCACAATCCCAGATCTCAAACTATACTACAAAGCTATAATAATCAAAACAATAGGGTACTGGCACAAAAACAGTCACATAGAACTATGGGACAGAATAGAGCCCCAAAAATAACACCACACTTGGGGCACCTGGGTAGCTCAGTTGGTTAAGCATCTGCCTTCAGCTCAGGTCATGCTCCCAGGATCCTGGGATTGAGCCCTGTGTCAGGCTCCCTGCTCAGTGGGGAGTCTGCTTCTCCCACTCCCTCTGAACTCCTCCATCCCCCGTGCTCATGTTCTTGTACACCCTCTCTCTCTCAAATGAATAAAAAAATCTTAAAAAAAAAAAAAATGAAAGAACCCCACACTTATGTGGTCAACTACTCTATGACTAAGGAAGCAAGAATATACAATAGATAAAAGACAATCTCTTCAATAAATGGTGTTGGGAAAATTGGACAGCGTCATGCAAAGGAATGAAATGGACCACTTTCTTACACTATACACAAAAGGAAACTCAAACCAGATTAAAGACCTAAATATAAGACCTGAAGCCATAAAACTCCTATAAGAAAACAGTCAGTAAACTCTTGGACATTAGCCTTAGCAATATGTTTCTGGGTCTTCTTAGGCAAGGGATAATAAAGCAGAAATAAACAACTGAAACTATAGCAAACTAAAAAGGTTTTGCACAGTGAAGGAAACCATCAACAAAAAGACAACCTACTGGATGGGAGAATGTATTTGTAAATGTTATATCTGATAAGGGGTTAATAGCGAAAGTACACAAAGAATTATTTTTTGTTGTTGTTATGTTAGTCACCATACAGTACATCATTAGTTTTTCATGTAGTGTTCCATGATTCATTGACTCAACACCAAAAACAAACAATCTGATTAAAAAACGGTCAGAGGACCTGAATAGACATTTTCCAAAGAAGCAACACAGATGGCCAACAGACACATGAAAAGATGCTCAAAATCACTACTCATCAAGGACATGCAAATCAAAACCACAGTGAGCTATCACCTCACACCAGTCAGAATGGCAATTATCAAAAAGACAAGAAATAACAAGGGTTGATGGGGACGTGGAGAAAAGGGAGCCCTCATGCACTACTGGTAGGAATGCAAACTAATGCAGCCACTATGAAAAACAGTACGGAAGTTCCTCAAAAAATTAAAAATAAATATAGCATAAGATCTAGTAATTTCACTTCTGGGTATTTACCTGAAGAAAACAAAAATGCTAATTCAAAAATATATAATATATATTCAAAAATATATAAGCATGCCTATGTTTATTGCAGCATTAATTACAATAGCCAAGATATTGAAGCGAGCTAAGTGCCCACTGATAGACAAATGAGTAAGGAAGATGTGGTATATATATAAAATGGGATATTACTCAGCCATAAAGGAAAATGAAATTTGGCCACTCACAACAATATGGATGGACATAGTATATTATGCTAAGTAAAATAAGTCAGAGAAAGACAAATACCATATGATATCACTTATATGTGGAATCTAAAAAACAAAACAAATCAACAAACAGACACATAAATACAAAGAACAAACTGATGGTCTCCAGAGGGGAGGGACCTTGGGGGGGATGGACAAAATAGGTAAAGGGGATTAGGGTGTACAAACTACCAGCTATAAAATAAATAAGTCACAAGGATGAAAAGTACAACTTAGGGGATATAGTCAATAATATTGTCATAACTTTGTATGGTGACAGAAGTAACTACACATTGTGGTGAGCAATTTATAATGCATATAATTGTTTGACCACTATGCTGTACACCTGAAACTAATACTGTCGGTCAACTATACTTCAATTAAAAATTTAAAATGTTTAATGTTTTAATTTTAAAAATGGCTGCTAAAAAGTTATTCATGTATCACAAAAGTATAGTACATATCGGATTTCTTTGAACAAAATAATCAAATTGTATATGAATGTATATCATGTGTACTTTCCACCATCATGGTGGAATGGGATGAAGGGACAACCAGAGTAAGTTAAAGTGCCACAAAGTTCTCTTACCAAGATCGACATGGTTTTTTTTTTTTGTTGTTGTTGTTGTTGTTGTTGTTGTTGATTAAAACCTCCCTTGGTTGCTATAAGCGCTTGATTAGTTTCCAGAGTTTTGAAAAACTTAAGTTCAACATTTTTTGCCAGCATATCACTGCTTTTCTGGAAATAGAAATTTTGAGAGGTACCTGCTCTGCCATTTTTGCTTATGTTACAGAGTATTGACTGGTATTTAATATTAAACCAGGTTTGCATTCCTGGGAGGGAAACCCACTTAGTCATGATAAATTACTTTTTAAATGTGGTTAGATTTGATTCATTAAACTATTTAAAAATTGTGAATCTACGTTTATGAGGAGTATTGATCTGTGATTTTCTTTCCTGTGATGTTATGCTGTGGTTTTGATGTCAAAGTAATGCTGACCTCATAAAATGGGTTGGGAAATATTCCTCCCTCTTCAATTTTCTGGAAAAAAATTTCATAAAATTGGTACTATATCTACCTCAGTGCTTGATAGAATTCACCAATAAAGCAATCCAGCCCCAAAGTTTTCTTTGTGAGAAGGTTTTGAGCTACAAAATCACTTAATTTTTAATAGATACACAAACACTAAGGTTATTCATTTCTTCTTAAGTAAGCTTTGGTAGTTTGCATCTTTTAAAAAAATGTTTTCCACTTTTTCTAAACTGTCCAATCTATAGGCATAAAGTTGTTTATAAAATTCCCTTATTATCCTTTTAATAGCTTTAGAGTATTAGTTGATGTCATTTGGGTCTTTTTTTTTCTTTTTTTTTCCTTATCACTTTGAGTAAATCTTTATCAATTTTATTAATCTTCTCAAAGTACCAACTTTGATTTTATTGATTTTTCCTTTTTTTTTTTCTATTTCATTGATTTTTGTTCTGATCTTTATTATTTCCCTTTTTATGCTTACTTTTGATTCATTTTATTTTATTTTTTCTATTTCTTAAGGTGAAAGCTGAGGTCATATATTTTAGACCTTTTTTGTTTTCTTATTAGAAAAGCTTTTAGTCGGGGCACCTGGGTGGCACAGCGGTTGAGCATCTGCCTTCGGCTCAGGGCGTGATCCCGGCGCTCTGTGATCGAGCCCCACATCAGGCTCCTCTGCTATGAGCCTGCTTCTTCCTCTCCCACTCCCCCTGCTTGTGTTCCCTCTCTCTCTGGCTGTCTCTATCTCTGTCGAATAAAAAAAAAAATCTAAAAAAAAGAAAAAAGAAAAGCTTTTAATCTTATAAATTTCCCCCTAAGTACTAAATGAACAGCATCCTACAAATTTTTATATGTTGCATTTTAATTTTTATTCTATTCAAAAATCAAATTGCCCTTCTGGTTTCTTTTTGACCTATGTGTTTTTTAGAAGTGTGTTATTTAGCTTTCAAATATTTGAGATTTTACATATATCTTTTCTGCTACTAGTTTCTAATTTAATTCCATTGTAAGCAGGGAATATATTTGTGTGATTTGAATCATTTTAAAGTTGAGAATTATTTTCTGGCCCAGAATATGGTCTATCTTGGTAAATATCACCTGTGCACTTGAAAACAGTGTGTATTCTGCTGTTGTTGGGATAGTATTCCATAAATGTCAATTAGGTCCAGTTGGTTGATAGTTCTGTTCAATCTTTTATATACTTCCTGATTTCCTACATATTTGTTCTATCAATTATTGAGAGAACACTGTTGAAATCTCCAACTCTAATTTTATATTTTTATACATACTTTGTTTTATCCATTTTTTTAATGTATTTTGAAGCTACTACCAGATGCATAAATAGAATTGTTAAGTCTTCTTGATGAATTGACAGTCTTTATTCCTAAAATATTCTTTGCTCTGAAACCTACTTTACCTGGTATTAAAACAGGAATTCTAGCTTTCTTTTGACTCATGTTAACGTGGTTTATTTTTCCCAACATTTTACTTTCAACCCCTTAAGGTGGATTTCTGGCAGGCAATCTATAGTTGTGTCTTGCCTTTTTAGCCAATCTGACAATCTCTGCCTTTTAAATGCAATGCTTAGGCCATTTACAAAATGGTAAAATCTACCATTTTACTATTTGTTGTCTCCTTTATTCTTTGTTCCTTTTTTCCTATTTCCTAATTTATTTTGAATAGAATTTTTTTATGGATCCATTTTAAGCTCCAATGTTGGCTTGTTAAAAATTCTTTATTATATTATTTTGCTAGTTATTTTAAAGTTATCGTGTACATTTTAACTTATCATGAGACTACTTCCAAGTACTATCCCATTTCACCTGTAGCATACCACTTATAACAGTTTACTTCATCCCACCTTCATGTTATTGTTGTCTTATATTTTACTTCTATATGTTATAAATCCCACAATACATTGTTCTAATTTTTGCTCTTACCTTTTAAAGAGATTTCAATAATAAGAACAAAGGATTTTATAGTAACTTACACAGTAACTATTTCTCTTGTTATATTTAGATTTCCATCTGTTTCCATTTTCCTTCTGCCTAAAGAAAATCCCTTCAACATTTTGTGTAGTACTTGCCTGCTAGTAATGAATTTTCAGCTTCTATGTGTATGAAAAAGTCTCTTACACCTTAATTTATGGAAGATATTTTTGCTGAGAATAGAATTGTATGTTGACAATATTATTCTTACAGTACTTTAAAGTTGTGCTCCATCATCTTGTCATGTGCATCATGTCCAGTGTGAAATCTGCTTTCATTTTAAACTTTGTATCTCTGTATAGAATGTCTTTTTCCCCCTGGCTTTCTTTACAGGTTTTAATAAATTTTGATTATGTGTTTCTTGTGCTTGGGGCATATAGTTTTCAAAAAATTTGAAAACATATTGGCCATTACTCATTTAAATATTTTTGTTTCCCTTCTCCACTTCTCTTTCAGGGACTCCAATTATACATATACTAGACTACTTGAAGTTGTTCCACAGCTAACTGATTGTCCATTTTTCCCCCATCTTTTTTTTCTGTTTCATTTTGGAATGTTTTTATCACCGTCATCAAGTTCATTAATCTTTTCTTCGGCAATGACTACTATACTGTAGTCATACCCTCTGTATTTTTTCAAAATCTCAGACATAGTTTTCATCTCTAGTAGTTGGATTTGTGTCTTCTTAAAAATATTTTCCATGCCTCTGTTCAATCTTTCCTCTACCTTCTTGAACATATGGAATACCATGATTTTAACTCTTTAATGTTCTTTTCTACTAATTCATTCATTGGTGTCATTTTTTAGTCAGTTTCAATTGATTGATTTTTCTCCTCTCACTGGGTCATATATTCCTGCTGTTTTGCAACCCTGTTACATTTTTATTGAATGCCAGATACTGTAAGTTTTACTTTGGCAACGACTGGATATTTCTGTATTCCTATAACTATTCCTGAGCTTTGTTCTAAGAAAAGGTTAAGTCACTTGAAAATAGTTTGATCCCTTGGTCTTGCTTTTAAGCTTCATGAGGTAGAATGAAAGCAGTAATATAATCTAAGGCTATTTTGTCCTGCTACTGAGGCAAACCTTTTTTGAGTTTACTACCTGATGTCTTGTGAATTATGAGATTTTTCACTCTGGCTGTGGAAAACTAGAACTATTCCCATCCCTATTCGATCAGTGAGTATTATTCCTTCTAATCCTTTAGAGTGGTTCTTGCCTGCATAAGTGTTTTTATCTTTTTTGTGCTTAGAAAATGCACCATTCAGTCTGTGGCTTATGGTATAAACTCAAACCTCTGAATCTCCAGGGCTCTTAGCTGGTAAGGCTGGAAATCCTGTTCTCCAGGTTTTTATCTCTTTTATCAGCTTTACAGGGTTTGTTTTGAAATTCAAAGGAAAGAATTTGGCTCTCCATTCTTGCTGGTTCTTTTCTGGCTTCCCTTCACTGAGGCAAAAAATCTCAGCCCTGGAGTCTAGTTTTTATACTATAAGGGCTGCAAGATAAAACAGAGCTGCTAAGAAGGAAATTTTTTCTATAATATTTCAAAATACTATCCCATTACATATACTTTGGTGATAATTCTTCCTCCTCCCCTTCCCCTGCCACCTCCTCCTCTTCTTCTTTCCCTTCTCCTCCTCCTCCTCCTCCCCCTCCCCCTCCTTCTCCTCCTCCTCTTTACATGGCTTAATTCCTTGGCTTTTCATGCAATACAATACGAGGAAACACTGTTTTTGGAAATCTAAAAGAGTTGTCACTGCTGGCCACTTCCAAAATCAGTTACCTGGAACAAGTTACTTAAAACTCTCCATTACCTCATTTGTGAAATGGGAATAACAATAATTTTCATAATCCAAAGAGGATTAAATGAGTTATTATGAACAAAGTGTCTGCTACCATATATGATATATAACAGCACCTTAATAAGTATTAGCTTTCAATAAGGAAATATTTTTATAGTGCCAAATAAATTCTTTAAATAAAAGAGATTTAAATATAGGCTAAAGGTTTTGGGGTGCTTGGGTGGCTCAGCTGGTTAAGCATCTGACTCTTGATGTCAGCTGAGGTCTTGATATCAGGGTCATAAGTTCAAGCCCCACACTGGGCTCCATGCTGGGCATGGAGCCTACTGAAAAAAAATGTATATATATATATACATTTTTTTTCAGTAGGCTCCATTATATATATATATATACACTCTCTCTCTCTCTCTCTCTCTCTCTCTATATATATATATATACTCTAAAGGTTTTACTTGGCTGATGTACAGTACATCAGATAATACTGTAGATCAGGTGACTCCTTGATTGAAGCAGGGTCAGAATTTTTACAGGATATGGGAAGGCATGGGTCCTTGCAGTTTTGGCTTAGGAAGCAGGTTTTTTTGTTGCTCTTGTTTGCTTGTTTTTATTTTAACTGAAACTCAAGATTGGGGGCCATTCTTATTTTCATGCCCCTGCTTAGTATTAGTTGGTGCAATACTAATAGCCATCAGAATAGTACTGTCACAGAACTGGTTTTGCAAGCTATGTAATTTATTAGCTAATCAAGGTTCATAGGGCAGGGGAGGTAGATAGCAAAAAGAAAGAAAAAGAGGGAAAGATAGAAAGCAAGGGAAAAACTGAAGATGCATGGTCATGTGTGTCTTGGGCCCTTTACAAAGGGAAACAAATTAAGGTTGGTTAGAGATATTTCCTATTGTGTTAATGAGAATTCACTTATAGTCAAGAGAAAGGCAACTAAAACAAAACATGAAGGAAATAGATCACTTTGTTCTTGATCTGAGACTTTTTTAAATAACTTTATGGTTACAAAAGTAATAAATTTAAAAAATTAAACATGTATAAATAGGTGATAGGGATTAGGAGTGCACTTGTGATGAGCACTGGGTGTTGTATGGAATTGTTGAGTCACTATATGGTACACCTGAAACTAATATTACACTGTATGCTAGCTAACTGGAATTTAAATAAAAACTTGAAAAACAAAACATAAAACAGAAGTATAAAGAAGAAAAAAAAACCCACACACCATCGCCCAAGATGACCACTATTAATGTTTGAGATTACATCTCTCTAGTCTTTCTATGCATTTGTAAAGCCAGATACATCCACTCCCTTATAAGCTGGCTCTGAAGTCCTACAGAATATTTCCCCATTTATTTCTCTTTAAATTCCCTCTCTCTCTCAAATTAAAAAAAAGGGGGGGGGTCGGGGAAGGAGTAAAGAAAAAAGGCTTTAGTAAGCAATTAGATTTAACTGAAGATTTTTTAGTGGGCTCTCTCCACAGTCAACAAATTTAGAATCTGCCTTGGATATTTTTATTCTCCCAAACTCCTCCTCAATGCAGCCTGCCCCAACATTCTAGGTAGATCCCCTCTCCTGGCTCTGTTACCACTCTTCCCTCCCTGTAGAGCTCTTCTCTAGCATTTACATTCAAACCTATATACATAAACTCATTATGGAGATCAGTAAAACAGAGATCAGTTTACCAACTTATGAAATTGAATATCCAGTTTGGAGTCTTAAACCTCACTCCAAGTAGTTTATTAAGGTATTCTCTCCAAATAAGTGCAAGATTCTTCCCAAAAGGCATTTGGTAAATAATATTTTCTCCATATTATTACATATATACATATTTATAACATACTTGCATTCTTTCTTTTCAAAATTAATATTATCCTATTTATAAAGTTTTGTACACTACTTTTACAGTCTACTTGATACAGTGAGCATTTTCTGTTCTTTATAGATTCTTTATAAACTCTATTTTATAGCTACATAAAATAAGCAATAATGTTAAGCATTAGGTTGTATCATATAAAATTGATGTTTTTGTATGTCAGCAACAGTCAAATATTAGCACTTTCATATGGTTCATAACTATTCCCTTACTGTTGAGCATTTAGAATGTTTTCCACTTCTCCTATAAAAATTAATGCTATGATGAGTATTATTATACACAAATCTTTGATGGTACGTCTAGCTAAGATTTTAAGCTCTATTCCTAGAAGTGAGATCATACTGGTCAAATTGTATAAATAATAATAATAAAGTAACCCCTTTCCATAAAGGTTGTACCAATTCTGATTTCCACTAATAGTTCAGGAGTACCTCCATCTTACTATACCCTGGACAGCATTACTGCTACTAAAAAACTGAGACTCAACAAATAGTATTTCATGATTGTTTATGTTTGCAATAATTTAATTGCTGATGAGAATGACCAGTTTTTCATTTCAATTCAGCATATATAGTATTAGTTGTGTGTGTAATTCTTCTAATTCTTCTTTGCCTAGTTCTTCCATTACTATTATTTTCAAAATAAGGATCCCAATCCTTCATTTATCATATCTGCTACAAATACTTCATGGCAATTTAACATTTATTATAAGAGCTTCAGAAAGAGACAGGAAATATGGCCACCATTATTGTCCAAAGGCAAGAGATAAACTTAGTTCTTCGAGTAGCTTATTGTTCTACTGCTCTAAGCACACTAGTGATGTCTATGTTCTATTTGGGAAACACTGTGGTCTCAGATAATATTTAGAAAGAAAATAGAATCTAACAACAGCTACACAGTCATTTAGTTTTACTTACTAGTTTTCTGTTTGCTGTTTTAATGTTTAAGAAAGAAACATTTGGGGGGGGGCGGGTGGCTCAGTTGGTTGAGCATCCAACTCTTGATCTCAGCTCAGGTCTTGATCTCGGGGTGGTGAGTTTGAGCCCCGTGTTGGTTTCCATGTTAAGCGTGGAGCCTACTTTAAAAAAAGAAAGAAAGAAACATTTTAGAAGGCATCATAGATTATGGACAATTATGTCAATCTACCTATTTACAATCTAAATGTAACTCCAACCACAAATACTAGACAAATAGTCATGATCAGATCTTTCCTTTCACCCTTTACTTCTGGTCTCAGTTCTGCCACTAATTAGATCATTGTAACCTTGGATGAGTCATCTAACCTGTGTAAGCTTGGATTTCCCAATATGTAAAATGAGGATATTGGACTAGATGATTTCAAATGACCTTCTAGCTATAAATGTGATAATCTTATAACTATACTCCATTCATGTGTTAAACATTCACTGAACATCAGTTATGTTCTAGCTATCAGGTTAAATGTTGACTACTAAAACCAATTCTACCATTTATTGAACATTTATATGACAGGCACTGTGGTAAATGTTTTACATATATTTTCTCATTTATTTCAATCTCCACAATAGTCTTAGGAAGTAGATGCTATTAGAGCCATTTTATAGCCAAAAACTGAGATCCAGAGGGTTTAAATAATAGCTGATTAGTATAAAAGCCAGGATTCAAACCCAGGAATTTCTGACTCCCAAGCCCATTTTTAACAAGAATATCATGCTGCCACCAAGGAGCTTATGGTCCAATATTTCTCAAAATGTAGTCCTCAAATCACGGGCATCAGAATTACTTGGGGTACTTATTTAGAATGCAGATATTAAAAAAAAAAAAGAATGCAGATATTCAGACTTTACTCAAGTTCTACTGAAACCAGTATCTATGGAGTGGAGTCTATATTTTCTTTTCTTTTCTCTTTTCCTTTTTAAAATTGAAGTGTAATTAACATGCAGTGTTGTATTAGTTTCAGGTGTAGAATGCAAAGTGGTACAGCTACTATGGAAAACAGTACAGATGTTCCTCAAAAAATTAAAGATATAATTACCATATGATCTAGTAATTCCACTACTGGGTATTTACCCAAGAAAACAAAAACACAAATTTGAAAAGATATATGTACCCCTATGTTTATCATAGCATTATTTACAATAGCCAAGATATAGAAGCAACCCAACAACCCATCAGTAAATGAACAGAGTCTATATTTTATTTATTTTTTTTATAATTAATTTTATTTTATTATATTATGTTAATCACCATACAGTACATCCCCTGATTCTGATGTAAAGTTTGATGCTTCATTTGTTGCGTATAACACCCAGTGCACCATGCAATACGTGCCCTCCTTACTACCCATCACCAGTCTATCCCATTCCCCCACCCCCTCCCCTCTGAAGTCTTCAGTTTGTTTCTCATAGTCCATAGTCTCTCATGTTTCATTCCCCCTTCTGATTACCCCCCTTTTCTTTATCCCTTTCTTCCCCTACCGATCATCCTAGTTCTTATGTTCCATAGATGAGAGAAATCATATGATAATTGTCTTTCTCTGCTTGACTTATTTCACTTAGCATTATCTCCTCCAGTGCCGTCCATGTTGCAGCAAATGTTGAGAATTCGTTCTTTCTGATAGCTGAGTAATATTCCATTGTATATATGGACCACAGCTTCTTAATCCAGTCATCTGTTGAAGGGCATCTCGGCTCCTTCCATGATTTGGCTATTGTGGACAATGCAGCTATGAACATTGGGGTGCATATGGCCCTTCTCTTTACTACGTCTGTATCTTTGGGGTAAACACCCAGTAGTGCAATGGCTGGGTCATAGGGTAGTTCAATTTTTAACTTTTTAAGGGACCTCCACACTGTTTTCCAGAGTGGCTGTACCAACTTGCATTCCCACCAACAATGTAGGAGGGATCCCCTTTCTCCACATCCTCTCCAACAATTGTTGTTTCTTGCCTTGTCTATCTTTGCCATTCTAACTGGCGTAAGGTGGTATCTCAGTGTGGTTTTGATTTGAATTTCCCTGATGGCTAATGATTTTGAACATTTTTTCATGTGTCTGTTAGCCATTTGTATGTCTTCATTGGAAAAGTGTCTGTTCATATCTTCTGCCCATTTTATGATTTGTTTATTTGTTTCTCGTGTATTGAGTTTGAGAAGTTCTTTGTAGATCTTGGATACCAGTCCTTTATCTGTGGTGTCCTTTGCAAATATATTCTCCCATTCCGTGGGCTGTCTCTTAGTTTTTTTGACTGTTTCCTTGGCTGTGCAGAAGCTCTTTATCCTGATAAAGTCCCATAAGTTCATTTTATCTTTTATTTCTCTTGCCTTTGGCGATGTGTCGTGAAAAAGGTTGCTCTGGCCGATGTCATAGAAGTTGTTGCCTATGTTCTCCTCTAGAATTTTGATGGATTCCTGTCTCACATTGAGGTCTTTCATCCATTTGGAGTTTATTTTTGTGTATGGTGTGAGAGAGTGGTCAAGTTTCATTCTTTTGCATGTAGCTGTCCAATTTTCCCAGCACCATTTATTGAAGAGACTGTCTTTTTTCCACCGGATGTTTTTTCCTGCTTTATCAAAGATTAGTTGCCCAAAGAGCCGAGGGTCCATTTCTGGGTTCTCTATTCTGTTCCATTGGTCGATGTGTCTGTTTTTGTGCCAGTACCATGCTGTCTTTGTGATCACAGCTTTGTAGTACAGCTCGAAATCCGGCATTGTGATGCCCCCAGCTTTGTTTTTCCTTTTCAACAGTTCCTTGGAGATTCGGGGCCTTTTCTGGTTCCATACAAATTTAAGGACTATTTGTTCCAGTTCTTTGAAAAATGTCCTCGGTATTTTGATCGGGATAGCATTGAAAGTGTAGATTGCTCTGGGTAGTATGGACATTTTAACTATGTTAATTCTTCCAATCCATGAGCATGGAATATTTTTCCATCTTTTTATGTCTTCCTCAATATCTTTCAAAAGTGATCTATAGTTTCTAGGATATAGGTCCTTTACGTCTCTGGTTAAGTTAATTCCAAGGTAACGTATGGTTTTTGGTGTTATTGTAAATGGGATGGATTCCCTAATTTCTCTTTCTTCAGTCTCGTTATTCGTGTATAGAAATGCAACTGATTTCTGGGCATTGATTTTGTATCCTGCCACCTTACTGAATTGTTCTATAACTTCTAATAGTTTGGGAGTGGATTCCTTTGGGTTTTCCATATAGAGTATCATGTCATCTGCAAAGAGAGACAGTTTGACTTCTTCTTTGCCGATTTGGATACCTTTGATCCCTTTTTGTCTTCTGATTGCTGTTGCAAGGACTTCTAGTACTATGTTGAATAATAGTGGCGAGAGTGGGCATCCTTGTCGTGTTCCTGATCTTAAGGGAAAGGCTTCCAGCTTTTCCCCATTGAGAATAATGCTTGCAGTAGGCTTTTCATAGATGGCTTTTATGAGATTGAGAAATGTACCCTCTATTCCTACACTCTGAAGGGTTTTAATCAGGAAAGGATGCTGTATTTTGTCAAATGCTTTTTCTGCATCAATTGAGAGGATCATATGGTTCTTGAGTCTTTTCTTGTTGATATGATGTATCACATTGATTGATTTGCGAGTGTTGAACCATGCTTGCATCCCAGGTATGAATCCCACTTGGTCATGATGGATAATCCTTTTAATGTACTGTTGGATTCTATTAGCAAGGATCTTGTTGAGGATTTTGGCATCCATATTCATTAGAGAAATCGGTCTGTAATTCTCCTTTTTGAGGGGGTCTTTGCCTGGTTTGGGGATCAAGGTAATATTAGCCTCATAGAATGAGTTTGGTAGCTTTCCTTCTGTTTCTATTTTTTGAAATAGCTTTAGGAGAATAGGTATTATTTCTTCTTTGAATGTTTGGTAGAATTCCCCAGGAAAACCGTCTGGGCCTGGAGTTTTATTATTTGGAAGGTTGTTTATCACTGACTCAATTTCTTCATAGTTAATTGGCCTATTTAAGAAATCTATTTCTTCCTGTTTCAGTCTTGGTAGTTTATAGGTTTCCAGGAAGGCCTCCATCTCTTCCAGATTGTTTAGTTTTTTGGCATATAGCTGTTGATAAAAGTTTCTAATAATCCTTGCAATTTCAATGGTGCTGGTCGTGACCTCTCCCTTTTCAGTCATAATTTTAATAATCTCAGTCCTTTCTCTTTGTTTTTGGACAAGTTTTGCCAGTGGTCTGTCAATTTTATGGATTCTCTCAAAGAACCAGCTTCTAGTCCTGTTGATCTGCTGTACTGTGCTCCTGGTTTCTAATTCATTGATTTCTGCTCTAATCTTGGTCAACTCCTTCCTTGTCAGTGGGTTAGGCCTGTCCCTCTGTTGCTGTTCCAGTTTCTTGAGGTGAGAATATAGAAACTGCATTTTAGATTTTTCTATTCTTTTGAGTGAGGCTTGGATGGCTATGTATTTCCCCCTTAGGACTGCCTTTGCAGTATCCCATAGGTTTTGGACCGTTGTGTATTCATTCTCGTTGGTCTCCATAAATTGTTTAATTTGTTTTTTGATTTCCTGGTTTATCGAGTCATTCTTGAGCAGGATGGTTCTTAGCCTCCAAGTGTTTGAGTTTCTTCCAGGTTTTTCCTTGTGGTTGAGTTCCAATTTCAGAGCGTTGTGGTCTGAGAATATGCAGGGGATAATTTCAATCTTTTGGTATTGGCTGAGACCTGTTTTGTGTCCCAGAGCATGATCTATTCTTGAGAATGTTCCATGGGCATTTGAATAGAATGAGTATTCTTTGGTTCTGGGGTGTAGTGTTCTATATATATCTATGAGGTCCAACTCGTCGAGTATGGCATTCAAAGCCTTTGATTCTTTGCTTAGTTTTTGCCAGGGTGTTCTGTCTATTTCTGATAGTGGGGTGTTGAGGTCCCCTACTATTACTGTGTTCTTATCTATATGTCTCTTTATTTTGGTTAAGAGTTGGCTTGTGTATCTTGCTGCTCCCCTGTTGGGGGCATATATATTAATAATTGTCATATCCACTTGTTGAATACTTCCTTTAAGAATAATATAGTGCCCTTCTGTATCTCTCTCTATGGCCTCTAGTTTAAAATCCAGTCTATCTGATATGAGAATTGCTACTCCAGCTTTCTTTTGAGGTCCATTTGCGTGGAAGATGGTACTCCATCCCCTTACTCTAAGTCTGAATGCATCTTTGGGTTCAAAATGAGTCTCTTGTAGACAGCAAATGGATGGGTCATGTCTTTTTATCCAATCTGCAACCCTGTGGCGTTTTATGGGAGAGTTTAAGCCATTTAGATTGATAGAGATTATTGACAGATATGATTTTAATGATGCCATTTCTCTTTAAAGTCTTTGTATCGGTTGTGACTTGCTGCTCTGTATCACTCTTGGGGCCTTTTTACCTTTATAGAGCCCCCCTTAATATCTCCTGTAGGGCTGGTTTCGTGGTTACGAAATTGGTTAATGATTGGCGATTTTGGAACGTCTTTATTTCTCCATCAATTCTGAATGACAGCTTTGCTGGATAAAGGATCCTTGGCTGCATGTTTTTCTCTGAAAGAGCTTTAAAAATGCCCCCCCAAGCCTTTCTCTCATTCCAGGTCTCTGTAGACAGGTCTGACGTAATCCTGATACCTTTGCCTTGGTACGTGAGAAATTTCTTTGCCCTGGCCGCTTTCAATACTGTATCCTTGGATCTAATATTTGCGAATTGCACTATGACATGCCGTGGCGTAGGTTTGTCCTGGTTGAGCTTGGATGGGGTCCTCTCTGCCTCTTGGACACGAATGCTTGTTTCCCTTGCTAGATTAGGGAAGTTTTCAGCTACAATTTGTTCAAATATCTCTTCTAGACCTCTGTTTTTCTCCACCCCTTCAGGGATGCCGATGATTCTGACATTGGATCGTTTCATAGAGTCAGTAATCTCCCGTAATCTACATTCGTGGGCGTGGATTTTTTTAAGACCAGCTTCTATTTTCGTTTTTTCTTCTACTAACCCATCCTCCAATTCGCTAACGCGTTCCTCTGCCTCGGTGACCCTGGCCGTCAGAGCCTCTAGTTTTGACTGCATTTGGCTCATAGAATTTTTAATTTCTGTCAGATTCGCTCTCATTTCTGCCCTTAGGGATTCTATATTCTCAGCAACGCTTTCTCTGATGCTTTTTTCAAGTTTACTCATCATCTTGACCATTGTTGCTCTGAATTCCATTTCTGATAATTGGGATACATCCATATGTATTAATTCTGTGGCCGAGGCCAATTCTGTGGCAGAGGCCACAGACTCATTATCTTTTCTTTGCTGGGGGGGACTTCTCCTTCTCGTCATTCTGATGAAGAGAGATTGCAGGGTTGTCCAGAGCCCAAGTGTTGACTGGGACCCAGGCCGTGCGCCCTTGTTTTATAGAGATCTTAGGGATGTGGGCTTCTTCCTTAAAGAGTTTATTTATTTATTTGAGAGAGAGAGAGACAGTCAGCAAGAAAGGGAACCCAAGCAGAGGAGTGGGAGAGGAAGAAGCAGGTTCCCGGTGGAGAAGCCCGATGAAGGACTCCTTACGGAGCGTTGTGATCACACCCTAATCCGAAGACAGGTGCTTGGTGACTGCGCCACTCAGGCGCTCCGGGTTGTGGGCTTCTTGATTTTTCAGCCTGCCTTCTGGGGGAGGGGCCTGCCTGCAGGTACTCAGAAAACCCTGTTTGGGTAGAGTCTCTGTGTCCCTTGCGAGGGGGGATGGGGATGGGCACCCTGTGAGCCGGTATTTCCGGGCTTTTGTTCTCTGGCGGCTTTCCCTGGCGGTTTGCTATGCCTCTTCTGAGAGAGCAGCAGCGGCTGAAATTCAGCCTCTGTCTCAGAACAGAGGGATCGCGGATCGTTCTCCACTGATGTTCTGGCCACTTTAACTCTGTTTCTGTTGGTGCTGCTCAACCCTGCAGCATCCCGGGCTGTGCGCCCCACACCCGGCGTCCCAGCCCTCACTTCCAGGGCCGGCACGTCTCTGTCCTTTGTGTTTCCAACCCCGCCCGCCGCCAGCCGCCCCGCGCGGGCTCCCGGAGCTCCCCGTCTCAGTCTGGTGTCTCACGGGTGCTGACCGCGAGTCCGCCTGCTCCCCCGTGCAGGTGGCCCTCCAGCCGCCAGCCGCCCCGCGGACGCTCCCGGAGCTCCCGGTCTCAGCCTCGATCCAGTGAGCACACCGGAGCTCCGGAGCTCCGTGAGATGCTTGGTGGTGCACGCTCCCGGCTCACGGACTCAGTCTGCCGTTTCCAGAGTGCGGGTCCGCGGTCCGCCCGCTCCCCGGTGCAGGTGGCCCGCCAGCCGCCCTGCGCGCGCGCTCCTGGAGCTCGCGTTCTAAGTCTGTTGTCTCGCGGGTGCCGTCCGCGAGTCCGCCTGCTCCCCCGTGCAGGTGGCCCGCCAACCGCCAGCCGTCCCGCGTGCGCTCCCGGAGCTCCCTTCTCAGCCTGCTGTCTCAAGCGTGCGGGTCCGCGGTCTGTCCGCTCCCCCTTGCAGGTGGCTACCGCTTCCCGGCGCCCTGACACGGCGGCTCCCTCCCCCTTCTGTTTAGCTTCCGATATCTGTGCGCGGTTTCACGGCTCCCCGCTTCGTACCTCGATACTCAGCGCTGGAGATGTTCATTTGTAGAGATCCAGATGTATCTTCCTGCGTCTCAGGCTGATTCCGTGGATATTCCTGCTGCTGGTACCTATCCAGCTCAACTCAGGGGACCGGCTGAAAAAGGGGTCCCCTACTCCTCCGCCATCTTAACCTCCCTCCAGAGTCTATATTTTAAATAAATGATTCTGCTCAGATGATTCTTATGCACACTAACTCTAAGCCTACTATATCATTCATAATTTGTCTACATTCACTAATTAAATAGTTAATGAATGACCATTATGTTCAAGTCACACCATACTAGGTGCTGTGTAAGTACATTTTTGTATGAGACATGTGTGTCAGACTCCAAGCAAGGGACATGACAATAAGACACATACAAATATCTCTAGTGAAGAACATTTGTGGAATCTTTGAGATCTTGCCTTAACTGCTGTAATTGCTACTCTGTATTTGCTGTTTTATTGTTTTATTCACGCACGCATTATCTTTGTCAAATAGAATGTGAATCCTTTGGAGGCTTCTATTCATCTTTTATCTTCATTTGTTCTACTGGAAAATATTATTAAGTACCTACTTAGTGCCCAACATTATGTGGGCACTGGAACTATGCTGGTAAGCAAAATTCAGACTCAGTTACTTCATGGTGCTTTTGGCCTAGCATGAAGAAATCCATTAATGAAATAATCAGAAAAATGTGAACACAATTAGATAAATGTAGTAAACATAAACTGCTACTGTAATGCACGATATAAAGAAAAATTATACTCCACAAAAAAAAGGTTACAAAAAAAGAATTTGATCTGGTCAGAGAAGTCTGGCTTCCCTAAGGAAGCAACTTTTGAATTAAGATCTGAAAGATATGGGGCACCTGGGTGGCACAGTCGTTAAGCATCTGCCTTCGGCTCAGGGCGTGATCCCAGCGTTCTGGGATCGAGCCCCACATCAGGCTCCTCCACTAGGCGCCTGCTTCTTCCTCTCCCACTCCCCCTGCTTGTATTCCCTCTCTCGCTGGCTGTCTCTCTCTGTCAAATAAATAAATAAAATCTTAAAAAAAAAAGATCTGAAAGATATGTAACCACTAATTAGGTGAAAGGGAGGAAAGAGAAGGAAATATCTAAGAAAAGCGTAGAGCATATGAAAGGGCATTTGTTGAAGATGGGTACTTGGAGAGAACAAAGGACTGATATACAAGGAAAATTCGAGAGGAGAGAATGAAAAAATGCTTAAGGAGTCACCAGAGGTCAAACAGTATAAGGTATTATAGACCATGTGAAGAATTTTGTCTTTATCTTGAAACAATAGCAAAGCAATGATGGGATATACTGTTTATTCTCCATTTGCTCTGCCCCACCCCCAGACTCATTCTCCACTTAGAGCCCTGAGAGGCTAAAACCTCATATTGCATCACCTGGGCTCATTGTCAGATGGCTTCAACTTGTATTTAGCTAAGGGGAAGCACCTGCAGGAGAGTGGCAGGAAGAAAGACAATACAGAGTATTTCTTCTCCACTCATCCTACTTTGGGGTCTCAGTTCTAGTAGCAGTTGGAGAGCTGAGCAATGGCTCCTGCCCAGTAGGCCCTCCTCCAGGGCTGTGGGCTCCAATAGCACTGTTCCATCCTTTTGTCCCCTCAGGCCTGAGAATGGTAATGGATTCCTCCTGTTGGTCTCTGGGTGCCTCAGCATTTCTCTTTGGTTTTCTTAACCAGGCCCACATCTTTGAAGGTAGTCCTTTCATTAAAACCTTTTCCTCTGAATGGAATTGTTTCCTGCTAGGACTATAACAAGTGAGGTATTCAGGGGCCTAGTAAAAAGATCCATACAAAGTGACACACAATAAATATCTAGTAACCAAAAGACCAGACTAACTTAACTTTCTCCAGTCATAGGACACCCCATGGAATTTTCTTTGCTTATTTCCACTGATTACTTTATTCTTAGTAGTTGGGTCTTCTTAATTACTAAAAGATTCTTGAAGGACTAAAACCATTACCATTCATACACACAGGTCCTGGCCATCCAAAGGAATTAGGGTGAACAAGGTCTTCGTAATGTAGACATAAAAAACATGACTTGGATCAGAGACACACGGATTTAGTTCTTTGCTCTGCCACTTAATAGTTGTATGCCCTTAGGCATGTTTTACTCTCTGAATCCCCGTTTCCTATGTAAAATGGGAATGTTAATACTTACCTTTCAGGATTCTTATGAATATTAAATAAAGTGAAGTGTTAGTAATAAGAAGTCACTTAATAAGTGGTAGCTACTATCACTATTACATATATTTAATCTAGGATGAAAAGTAAAAGACACATTCTTAAAATTAACATATATTCATGGTTTTTAAAAAGAGAAAAAAAATAAAAAGTAAAAGCCCCATTTCTTTCCTTCACCTCCCAATTCTACTTCTGAGTGCTGCTGTTAAAAGTTGGCTATATATCTTTATAGACATTTTCTACACATATACACTGCATTTGAAGAATGAAGATGGAATCATACATGTTGGGAAGGGGAAGAATCAACACTCCTTCTCTTCCTTCTGACTAAGATATTCCAAAGTATGTGCGCATCACAACAATCCCGCAAAATTCAGATACCACCCTAGTATCAGTGCCATCCACAAAAAAGTACAATTTTGAAAACAGAGTGAGCAGACTGTTATTTCTATTTCGCTGGCTGGAGAATGACTTGGGCTAATTTAGGACAGAATGGGAAATACTTCTGATTCTTGATACCAGCACTTCAGGGAACTGAAAGAAGTGGAAATAAAGCTCAGTGTCCCAAAAGTACTCGGACAATAAGGAAAACACACTGTCAAGAATGTTTCTGATCATTCTACTCAGAACCTAAAGACTCAAGTATTTTTATCAGCCTACAAAAGTAAGTAATTCCCAGGGGCGCCTGGGTGGCACAGTGGTTAAGCGCCTGCCTTCGGCTCAGGGCGTGATCCCGGCGTTACGGGATCGAGCCCCACATCAGGCTCCCTCTGCTATAAGCCTGCTTCTTCCTCTCCCACTCCCCCTGCTTGTGTTCCCTCTCTCGCTGGCTGTCTCTATCTCTGTCAAATAAATAAATAAAATCTTAAAAAAAAAAAAAGTAAGTAATTCCCAAACATTCACTACAAAAAAAGTAAAGCATCACTTACCATGAGCCAATATATTTAAGGCAATGTTTTTCAAAGTGTAATCTGCAGACCACCTGCATCAGAATCATTCAGCATGCTTATAAAAAACACACGCCTCTAAATCAGAATCTCTGGAAGGTCCAGGATCTCCCCCTTTAACATACACCCTAGGAGATCCTTAAGCAGTCTAAAAGACTGAAAATGAATTTTTTAAGGTAAATCAGAAATAATAAGACAACTATCACATACACATATACTCCTTTGAATGCTAATTTTTTTCTTTGAATGTTTAGAGCAGAAACAAAATTTCTCTCCCTTCTCCCCATCATTTTTTTTAAAGATTTTATTTATTTATTTGACAGAGATAGAGATGGCCAGCGAGAGAGGGAACACAAGCAGGGGGAGTGGGAGAGGAAGAAGC